>NW_027062649.1:1865651-1901569 GCF_032884065.1 Artemia franciscana
ATAAAACTAAAAATAAAAAAAAATAAAAAATAAAAAAAAATTAAAAAAAGAAAAAACTTAAAAATAAAAATGTAAAAAAAATAAAAAAATAAAAAGGTAAAAAATTAGAAGAAATTTAAAAAAGAAAAACTAAAAAAGAAAAAAACTAAGAAAAGAAAAAACTAAAAAAGAAAAAAACTGAAATGAAACTGTATCTATCTATATATATAAAAATAAGTTGTCTGTCTGTGTGTCTGTCTGTCAGGTGACGTCATGTTTCTGTGTCGACTGACGTCATGTTTTCAACTGACGAAATTACAGACCGGGACATCGGGACACAAATGACGACCGGGACACCGGCACATAGGAATATAAATGACGACACTCAAAGAGAAGCGACCGGGACAAAAGGAATGTTCGATTAGCAATCACCATCAACAAAGCACCGGGACACAAATGACGACCGGGACACAGGGAGTATAAATGACGACCAGGACATAAGTAAAAAAAACTGAAAAAACTAAAAAAAAAGGTAAAAACTAATAAAAAAACTAAAAAAGCTAAAAAAATAAAAAAAAAAACTAAAAAAGAAAAAAAATAAAAAAGGAAAAAAAATGAAAAAATAAAGGAGAAAAACTAAAGAAACGAATGTATATACAGACCGGAACACCGGGATACAAATGACGACCGAGACACAGGGAATATAAATGACGACCGGGACACAGGGACACAACTACAACGGGGACGCCGGGGGGCACAGGGGGATATAAATGACGACCGGGACACCGGGACACAAGGAATATAAATGACGCCCGGGACACTCAAAGAGAAATCACAGACTGGGACACTGGGACACAAATGACGACCGGGACACAGGGAATATAAATGACGACCGGGACACAGGGAATATAAATGACGACCGGGACACAGGGAAACAACTACAAAGGGGACGCCGGGGGCACAGGGGGATATATAAATGACGACAGCGACATAGGGAATGGTCGATTAGCAATCACCATCAACAAAGCTCAAGGGAAATCATTAGAATCATGAGGTATAGATCTGAATACGGAAACCTAACAATCTATTTATATGCACAGACAATGGTACAGCAAAGAATGTTGTATATTCGCAAGTTATACGTAGTTTAAAACATATATATATATATATCTATATATATATATATATATATATATATATATATATATATATATATATATATATATATATATATATATATATATCTATATTCACAGGTGGGACATAGGGACACAACTACAATGGCGCGTAACTAATATGGCGCGTAACGACTTACGCGCGCGGGGGGGCTTGGGGGGGGCGCGAAGCGCCCCCACCAACTAGGTGTTGGGGTGGCGCGAAGCGCCACCCCAACAGCTAGTATATATATATATATATATACTAGCTGTTGGGGTGGCGCTTCGCGCCACCCCAACACCTAGTTGGTGGGGGCGCTTCGCGCCCCCCCCAAGCCCCCCCGCGCGCGTAAGTCGTTACGCGCCATATTAGTTACGCGCCATTGTAGTTGTGTCCCTATGTCCCACCTGTGAATATAGATAGATATATATATATATATATATATATATATATATATATATATACTAGCTGTTGGGGTGGCGCTTCGCGCCACCCCAACACCTAGTTGGTGGGGGCGCTTCGCGCCCCCCCCAAGCCCCCCCGCGCGCGTAAGTCGTTACGCGCCATAATAGTTACGCGCCATTGTAGTTGTGTCCCTATGTCCCACCTGTGAATATAGATAGATATATATATATATATATATATATATATATATATATATATATATATATATATATATATATATATATATATATATATATATATATATATATATATATATATGGTTTTAACTACGTAAAACTTGCGAATATACAACATTCTTTGCTGTCCCATTGTCTTTGCATATAAATAGATTGTCAGGTTTACCGACTCTTGAACATGCAACATATAATGGTCCATGGGAAAACAATCTGTATTCAGATCTATACCTCATGATTCTAATGATTGCCCTTGAGCTTTGTTGATGGTGATTGCTAATCGACCATTCCCTGTCCCGGTGTCCCGGTCGTCATTTACATCCCCCTGTTTCCCCCGGTGTCCCCGTTGTAGTTGTGTCCCTGTGTCCCGGTCGTCATTTATATTCCCTGTGTCCCGGTCGTCATTTGTATCCCGGTGTCCCGGTCTGTATATACATTCGTTTTTTAGTTTTGTTTTTCTCCTTTATTTTTTTCCTTTTTTTTTCTTTTTTAGCTTATTTAGATTTTTAGATTTTTTAGTTTTTTTATTAGTTTTAGTTTTTTTTTCTTTTTAGTTTTTTTGTCCCGGTCGTCATTTATATCCCCCTGTTTCCCCCGGTGTCCCCGTTGTAGTTGTGTCCCTGTGTCCCGGTCGTCATTTATATTCCCTGTGTCCCGGTCGTCATTTGTATCCCGGTGTACCGGTCTGTATATACATTCCTTTTTTAGTTTTGTTTTTCTCCTTTATTTTTTTCCTTTTTTTTTCTTTTTTAGTTTATTTAGATTTTTAGATTTTTTAGTTTTTTTATTAGTTTTTAGTTTTTTTTTCTTTTTAGTTTTTTTGTAGTTTTTAACTTCTTTTTAGTTTTGTTAATTTTTTTTTTTTACTTATGTCCTGGTCGTCATTCATACTCCCTGTGTCCCGGTGCTTCCCGGTGCTTTGTTGATTGCTAATCGAACATTCCTTTTGTCCTGGTCGCTTTCTCTTTGAGTTTCGTCATTTATTTTTTTCTTTTTTAGTTCTTTTAGTTTTTACCTTTTTTAGTTTTTTTTAGTTTTTTAGATGAAAATTTTTTTTAGTTTTTTCCTTTTTTTCTTTTTAGTTTTTTATTGGTTTTTACCTTTATTTTAGCTTATTTTTCAGTTTTTTCCTTTTTTTTAGTTTTTTTTTATTTTTTATTTTTTTTAGTTTTTTACCTTTTTTTAGTTTTTTTAGTTTTTTTAGTTTTTTAGCTTTTTTACTTTTTTTATTAGTTTTTAGTTTTTTTTTGTAGTTTTTGCCTTTTTTTAGTTTTTTCAGTTTTTTTTTTTAGTTTTTTAGTTTTTTTTTGTAGTTTTTGCCTTTTTTTAGTTTTTTTAGTTTTTTAGCTTTTTTATTTTTTTTATTAGTTTTTAGTTTTTTTTGTAGTTTTTGCCTTTTTTAGTTTTTTCAGTTTTGACGTCACCTGATCCAGTTTTTTCAGGTGACGTCACCTGACACATCCATCCACACATCCATCCATCCATCCATCCACAGACAACTTATTTTTATATATATAGATATATATATATATATATATATATATAAATAAGTTGTTTGTGGGTTATGTATGTCTGTCTGTCTGTCTGTCTGTCCGCATATGACGTCTGAATTATTTCATCATAAACCAATTCAAAAACAAAAGTATACAAGCTGATGTAGCTAAGTTGGTAACGCGGTATGTTCCAGGATCTAGGTTCGAGAGATTCCAGGTTCGAACCTTAAATACAAAAGAAGAAAAAACTAAAAAAGGTAAAAACTACAAAAAAACTAAAAAGGAAAAAAACTAAAAAAACTAAAAAAGCTAGAATACTAAAAAAACTAATAAAAGTTAAAAAACTAAAAACTAAAAAAGAAAAAAAAACTAAAAAACGTAAAAACTACAAAACTAAAACCTAAAAAAAACTAAAAAAAAGATAAAAACGAAAAAAACTAAAACGAAAGAAAAACTAAAAACTAATAAAAAAAGTAAAAAAACTAAAAACTGAAAAAGAAAAAAGACTAAAAAGAAAAAAGAAAAAAACTAAAAAAGCTAAAAAAAGGGTAAAAACCAATAATAAAACTAAAAGACACAGGGACACAACTACAATGGCGCGTAACTAATATTGGTAGAGCGTTATGTTTCAGGTTGTAGATCTGAAAGGTTCAACCCTGAATACAAAAGAAGAAAATAAACTAAAGAAGGTAAAAACTACAAAAAAAACTAAAAAAAGAAAGAAAAACTAAAAACAAAAAATTTATTTCATAAACCAATTCAAAAACGAATGTATTCAAAACCGAGTAGCTAAGTTGGTAATGCGTTATGTTCCAGGTTCTAGGTCTGAGAAACTACAAAAAAAAATAAAAAAAAACTAAAAAAACTAAAAAAAACTAAAACAAGGTAAAAACTACAAAAAAAACTAAAAAGAAAAAAACTAAAAACTAATAAAAAAAAACTCACCATCAAAGCTCAAGGGCAATCATTAGAATCATGAGGTATAACTAAAAAAAAACTAAAAAAAGGTAAAAAACTAAAAACTAAAAAAAAAGAACAATTCAAAAACTAATGTATATACAGACCGGGACACAGGGAATATAAATGACAACCGGGACACTCAAAGAGAGATTACAGACTGGGACACCGGGACACAAATGACGAGGGAAGAAAAAAAAAACTAAAAAAAAAGTAAAAACCAAAAAAAAAAACTAAAAAGAATATAAATGACGACCGGGACACAGGGACACAACTACAACGGGGACACCGGGGGGGACAGGGGGATATATAAATGACGACGGGGACATAGGGAATGTTCGGTTAGCAATCACCATCAACAAAGCTCAAGGGCAATCATTAGAATCTTGAGGTATAAATCTGAATACGGATTGTTTTGCCCATTGAGAATTATATGTTGCATGTTCAAGAGTCGGTAAACCTGACAATCTATTTATATGCACAGACAATGGGACAGCAAAGAATGTCGTATATTCGTAAGTTTTACGTAGTTAAAACATATATATATATATATATATATATATATATATATATATATATATATATATATATATATCTATATATATAAAAATAAGTTGTCTGTCTGTCTGTGGATGGATGGATGGATGTGTCAGGTGACGTCACCTGAAAAAACTGGATTAGGTGACGTCAAAACTGAAAAAACTAAAAAAAAGGCAAAAACTACAAAAAAAACTAAAAACTAATAAAAAAAATAAAAAAGCTAAAAAACTAAAAAAACTATAAAGGTAAAAACCAATAAAAAACTAAAAAAAAAACTGAAAAAACTAAAAAAAGGCAAAAACTACAAAAAAAAACTAAAAACTAATAAAAAAAGTAAAAAAGCTAAAAAACTAAAAAAACTAAAAAAACTAAAAAAAGGTAAAAAACTAAAAAAAATAAAAAATAAAAAAAAACTAAAAAAAAGGAAAAAACTGAAAAATAAGCTAAAATAAAGGTAAAAACCAATAAAAAACTAAAAAAAAAGGAAAAAACTAATAAATGACGACACTCAAAGAGAAAGCGACCAGGACAAAAGGAATGTTCGATTAGCAATCAACAAAGCACCGGGACACAGGGAGTATAAATGACGACCAGGACATAAGTAAAAAAAAAAAAACTATCTATATATATAAAAATAAGTTGTCTGTGGATCTGTGGATCGTGGATCAGGTGACGTCACCTGAAAAAACTGGATCAGGTGACGTCAAAACTGAAAAAACTAAAAAAAGGCAAAAACTACAAAAAAAACTAAAAACTAATAAAAAAAATAAAAAAGCTAAAAAACTAAAAAAACTAAAAAAAGGCAAAAACTACAAAAAAAACTAAAAACTAATAAAAAAGCTAAAAAACTAAAAAAACTAAAAAAAAGGCAAAAACTACAAAAAAACTAAAAACTAATAAAAAAAATAAAAAAGCTAAAAAACTAAAAAAACTAAAAAAACTAAAAAAAGGTAAAAAACTCAAAAAAACTAAAAACTAAAAAAAAACTAAAAAAGGTAAAAACTAAAAGAACTAAAAAAGAAAAAAATAAATGACGACACTCAAAGAGAAAGCGACCAGGACAAAAGGAATGTTCGATTAGCAATCAACAAAGCACCGGGACACAGGGAGTATAAATGACGACCAGGACACAAGTAAAAAAAAAAATTAACAAAACTAAAAAGAAGGTAAAAACTACAAAAAAACTAAAAAGAAAAAAAAACTAAAAACTAATAAAAAAACTAAAAAATCTAAAAATCTAAATAAACTAAAAAAGAAAAAAAAAGGAAAAAAATAAAGGAGAAAAACAAAACTAAAAAACGAATGTATATACAGACCGGTACACCGGGATACAAATGACGACCGGGACACAGGGAATATAAATAACGACCGGGACACAGGGACACAACTACAACGGGGACACCGGGGGAAACAGGGGGATATAAATGACGACCGGGACAAAAAAACTAAAAAGAAATAAAAACTAAAAACTAATAAAAAAAACTAAAAAATCTAAAAATCTAAATAAGCTAAAAAAGAAAAAAAAAGGAAAAAAATAAAGGAGAAAAACAAAACTAAAAAACGAATGTATATACAGACCGGGACACCGAAAACTAAAAAATCTAAAAATCTAAATAAACTAAAAAAGAAAAAAAAAGGAAAAAAATAAAGGAGAAAAACAAAACTAAAAAACGAATGTATATACAGACCGGTACACCGGGATACAAATGACGACCGGGACACAGGGAATATAAATAACGACCGGGACACAGGGACACAACTACAACGGGGACACCGGGGGAAACAGGGGGATATAAATGACGACCGGGACAAAAAAACTAAAAAGAAATAAAAACTAAAAACTAATAAAAAAAACTAAAAAATCTAAAAATCTAAATAAGCTAAAAAAGAAAAAAAAAGGAAAAAAATAAAGGAGAAAAACAAAACTAAAAAACGAATGTATATACAGACCGGGACACCGGGATACAAATGATGACCGGGACCCGGGACACAGGGAATATAAATGACGACCGGGACACAGGGACACAACTACAACGGGGACACCGGGGGAAACAGGGGGATGTAAATGACGACCGGGACACCGGGACAGGGAATGGTCGATTAGCAATCACCATCAACAAAGCTCAAGGGCAATCATTAGAATCATGAGGTATAGATCTGAATACAGATTGTTTTCCCATGGACCATTATATGTTGCATGTTCAAGAGTCGGTAAACCTGACAATCTATTTATATGCAAAGACAATGGGACAGCAAAGAATGTTGTATATTCGCAAGTTTTACGTAGTTAAAACCATATATATATATATATATCTATATTCACAGGTGGGACATAGGGACACAACTACAATGGCGCGTAACGACTTACGCGCGCGGGGGGGCTTGGGGGGGGCGCGAAGCGCCCCCACCAACTAGGTGTTGGGGTGGCGCGAAGCGCCACCCCAACAGCTAGTATATATATATATATATATATATATATATATATATATATATATATATATATATATATATATATATATATATATATTCACAGGTGGGACATAGGGACACAGCTACAATGGCGCGTAACTAATATATATATATATATATATATATATATATATATATATATATATATATATATATATATATATATATATATATATATATATATATATATTTTTTTAACTACGTAAAACTTGCGAATATACAACATTCTTTGCTGTCCCATTGTCTGTCCACATAAATAGATTATCAGGTTTACCAACTCTTGAACATGCAACATAATAATTGTCCATGGGAAAACAATTTGTATTCAGATCTATACCGCATTTTTCTAACGATTACCCTTGAGCTTTGTTGATGGTGATTGCTAATCGAACATTCCCTATGTCCCTGTCGTCATTTATTTATCCCCCTGTGCCCCCGGCTTCCCCGTTGTAGTTGTGTCCCTGTGTCCTGGTCGTCATTTATATTCCCTGTGTCCCGGTATCCCAGACTATAATTTGTCTTTGAGTGTCCCGGTCTTCATTTATATTCCCTCTGTCCCGGTCGTCATTTGTGTCCCGGTATCCCGGTCTTTAATTTCTCTTTGAGTATCCCGGTCGTCATTTATATTCCCTGCGTCCCGGTCGTCAATTGTGTCCCGGTGTCCCGGTCTGTAGTGTCATCTTATAATGACGTCATATACAAAGCCTTATATACTTATAATGACGTCAAATGCAAATCCACAAAGAAACAAACATGCATATATACAACTTATTTTATATATATAGATACAGTTTCCTTTTTAGTTTTTTTTTATTTTTTATTTTTTTCTTTTCTTAGTTTTTTTCTTTTTTAGTTTTTCTTTTTTTTAGTTTCTTCTTTTTATTCATTTGTTTTCTTCAATTTGTCAATGTTCATTCTAACATTGACACTTGGAAAAATCTTTACGTGCCAAGCATGCTAAAGTTCAACAATTTCTAATAAACCTCAAACTTTTGGGTATCTGTTTTAAGGTTTTCGAATTATTTTAATCTATTGTCAAAATACATCGAAATATTTGTGCAATTCCCATTTTTTTTTAGTTTTTTCTTTTTTTTTAGTTTTTTAGCTTTTTTTGGATGGTCATATATATATTTTTAACTACGTAAAACTTGCGAATATACAACATTCTTTTCTGTCCATATAAATAGATTTTCAGGTTTACCAACTCTTGAACATGCAACATAATAATTGTCCATGGGAAAACAATTTGTATTCAGATCTATACCGCATTTTTCTAAGGAGTGCCCTTGAGCTTTGTTGATGGTGATTGCTAATCGAACATTCCCTGTGTCCCTGTCGTCATTCATTTATCCCCCTGTGCCCCCGGCGTCCCCGTTGTAGTTGTGTCCCTGTGTCCTGGTCGTCATTTATATTCCCTCTGTCCCGGTCGTCATTTGTGTCCCGGTGTCCCGGTCTTTAATTTCTCTTTGAGTATCCCGTTCGTCATTTATATTCCCTGCGTCCCGGTCGTCAATTGTGTCCCGGTGTCCTGGTCTGTAGTAAGCCTTATATACTTATAATGACGTCAAATGCAAACCCACAAACAAACAAACATGCATATATACAACTTATTTTTATATATATAGATACAGTTTCCTTTTTAGTCTTTTTTCATTTTTTAGTTTTTTCTTTTCTTAGTTTTTTTCTGTTTTAGTTTTTCTTTTTTTTTTAGTTTCTTCTTTTTATTCATTTGTTTTCTTCAATTTGTCAATGTTCATTCTAACATTGACACTTGGAAAAATCTTTACGTGCCAAGCATGCTAAAGCTCAACAATTTATAATAAACCTCAAACTTTTGAGTATCTGTTTTAAGGTTTTCGAATTATTTTAATCTATTGTCAAAATACATTGAAATATTTGTGCAATTCCCATTTTTTTTTAGTTTTTTAGTTTTTTTTTCTCGTTTTTTCGTTTTAGGTTTTTTCTTTTTTTAATTTTAAGTTTTAATTTTTTTTAGTTTTTTCTTTTTAGGTTTTTTTTTAGTTTTTTACCATTTTTCTTTTTTCGAATTACTTTAATCTATTGCAAAATATTTCAAAATATTTATGCAATTTCCAGTTTTTACATTTTATTTTGTTTTCTTTTATATATAGATAAGATATAATCTGGCGTAACGGACAGACAACTTATTTTTATATATATAAATATTCAGTTTAATTTTATTAGTTCTTACCAAGACTATTATTTTTTTTAGGAATAAAGTATTATTTTGAAAAACTTGAAACTTTGGCAACCAGAAACGAACAGATATTAATTTAAAAAGTTTCTGAAAAAGAACTTTTTAAAAGAAAAGTAAAAGTCATATTAAATTTAAGATCAGAAGAAATAGAAACCTACAACAACTCAAACTCAAAGTGACCAGAAATGGCTATTAAGGAATGAATGAAGCCCAAAACGACCAGAAATTAATTAAATTATCATAGCAAAAAGAAACATATAACAGGTACTAATATAAATGGATAAATTAATCTTAAAGTGAGCAAAGCTTAAATTGAATACGTAAGCCAAGCTTGGAACGAGCAACAAAGTTTTGCTACTGATGTATAAATGAAACCAAAAACGAACAGAAACTAAATAAATAATCATAGCAAAGAAACTTACAATAGGTACAAATATAAATGAATAAATAAATCTCAAAACGAGTGAAGCTGAAATTGAATATGTAAAGCAAGCTTGAAACGAATTAAAATCACTACAAACAAGAGTTGGGTTTTGCCTTTTTCTCTCACTGTAAAACCTAAGACCAACTGTGTCATTGGCGCAAAGCTCTTGAATGGGAAATTGTTCGAAACTGATCACTAATGGGAACTTTATTGCTCGTAGTAAATCCTCTTTTGTTTCAAGTTTCAGCCTGAAAGATCTGGTAGAGCCACTTTGCGTTGCTTTACTACAATTTGACACAAAAAACTTAACATCATCAAATGTCAGATCATTTGAGACATGCCTAACTATTCCAAAGTGAGAAGGACTTTTAACCTTAGCACTAACGGTACTGCTAGAGCTACGAAGCGCATTCTCTACTGCATGAGCATCACATTTGGATGTAGTGGTTACTTTCCAGTCACCTCGGGTGTACATTACCTCAACAATTTTTTAGCTAACGTCACCACATGCTTGTCTTAGGAAGTCCTTCCTTGATTCCGGTTTGGCTAGGTTGTTTGGTAGATTTTTGACAATCATGGCATAGGATGGTTTGGAAACATATTCAGCAGAGACTTCAGCAGTTAGAGGTTTACTTTTCGAGAAGTTTTGTTCCATCAGAATGTCTAATTTGTCACACATTTCAATGATCTTGCGTGTAACAAACATTGTACTTTCACCTGGGATCGAGGGGACTTCTTCTGGCTCAAAAATAAGGAAAGAAGGCAGAGCAACCTTATCGTCATCACAAGTCCGAAACAATTTGATCATTTCCATAATATTGTCACTCATAGCAATCTTTGTGGACATTTGAGCAAGAAAATTCGCTTCTGTCCATAAGATCTCTTTTGGTTTCATAATTTCTTTTTCCTTGAGAAACTGGGCTGCTCTCTTTGCAACTTCATCATGGCTTTTTAAAAATTTTACAGCCCCTGACAAAAAGTTTAATACGGGATTCCAAGTGAGCCTACCAGCCATCGCAAATATGCAACAACATTAACAGAGCAGATTTTACAGTGAAGTAAAATCTTGAACTGATGAACTTTCAACAGTTAATACCATCATATATCAAATATTGAGTTTGATTTTATTTGTCCTTTCCAAGACTGTTAAAGACGCATATAGTTTTCAGTAAAGTGTCAATGAGGCACAAGACTTTATACGTTTAGAGTAAGAGAAAGAGGCAAAACCCAAACTCTAGTTTTTAGTTAGTTTTGTTTGTTTCAAACTTGATTTCCATGTTCTGCTTAAGTTTCCCTCGTTTTAAGGTTTATTCATTCATTTATATTAGTATCTATCCTACATTTGTTTGCTATGTTTTTTTTTCTGTTCGCAAAATATTAAATTGCATATTCAATTTAAGCTTTACTCGTTTTAAGATATATTATTCATTTATATTAGTACCTTTTGTGTTGTTTTTGCAATGATTCTTTATTTAATTTCTGATCGTTTTGCGTTTCATTTACTCTTTAATAGTAATTTTTCATCGTTTTGAGTTTGAGTTTTCGTAGGTTTCTACTTCTCCTGATCTAGAGTTTAATATGACCTTTACTTTTCTATAAAAAAAAACTTATTTTTCTGAAAGTTTTTTTGATGAACTATGGGGAAAAGGGATGGTTGATGGGTGGCTGATAGATTGACAGTTACAGCAGATTAAGATTTTGTTGTACATTGGAAATTGGGGTAGTTTACATTTGGCTGAGTGATTGACAGGTTACTTCTGATTAAGAAGGCTTCTGGAATTTTTGAATGGCAATTAATAGAGGATTAATGTATGATGTAATTTCTTCCTTAGATTTCTCGGTGGGCAGAAATTCTCCCATTTCTGCAGTAGCGGGATAGACTCTTTGGTGGTTGATCAGGCCACGGCCACTATGGTGTTGCTGTTTGTTTGAATTTTTGTTAAAATTCCTTAAGAAGCGACTCCTAAGACACGAGGACCGTTGAATTTGAAGAACGAAATATTTTTAAAGATTGTTATGACTTCAATTAGTAGAGGTACTGCTCGGGTTGCCTCAGCAATGATGTTTGGGGTAAATCTGGGCATTATCGAGAAATTTCGCTAGAAGGTTTGACTTCTATCATTTTTTACTACCAAATTTTACTATATATCTGAACAAAAAGCAAAAAAATCTTTTTTCCATTCCTGGTCATGGTAAAAAATGGTGAACGGAGCTACCCCATCCATGACCATACCTACCCCGGTCTGAGGCAGGTCTGGACAAAAACAGCTCATAGGAAAATGTTAAGTGCAAAGAGAAGAATTAAGGTAACGATATTCTACAAAGTGATAATTATAGGAGAGAGATCATTCTAGATAATCAGATAAAAATCTATTCGGTTGCGCTTCAAAGAAATTCTTTGGGTGCCAAAAAGCAAAAACGTGACAAACTTACCCACCTCTCCCATACCACCGGGCCATAATTTACAATATTTACCCCGTTATCCCTGGAGTTTTTGTTACATGATCTTGGTCTGTTAAAAAAAAAAAAATGGCTAGAAATTCAATCAGATACATTAGGGAAAAAAGGTGTGGTGGGGATGAGGAGGGCTAGTTGCCATTGGATCACTTTTGACCCTTAAAAAAGGAACTAGAACTGTGAATTTCTAGTCATTTGAGCTCTCTCCAAAGTCTACACGACAACCTCTTCCATAAAAACCTTATATGCCTCCGGGGCATAAATTACAACCCTTCCTCCAGACTTTTGGGGGAAGATACAATGACCCTGAAGTTTTTGTTATCTGATTATTGGACTATCAATAGAAAATGCCTATTTTGCATTGATTGAATGCATTTAAAGAAATAGGATGGAGTGGTAGATGCCTTCTTACCACTTCTGATTCTTAAACTGGTACTTATAGCTTTCAATTTTCAATCAAATGAGCTACCCTTGAAGTATATACAACCACCCTTTATACAAAGCCTTATATGCCACCGGGGCATAACTTAAAACAGTTGATCGTGGGTTTTGAGTGGGTTGTGTCGACCTCAGAATTTTGTTAGCCTATCTGGTGTTTGAACAATTTTTAACAAAATGATTAACACAAAATTTATATCAGATGGGTTTGGGGGGCTGGCTAGTTGCTCTCTGATCTCTTTTGACACTTAAATCTTGAAAAAGAGCTTCCAATTCCCAATCCAATAAGCCCTCTCTGAAAATTATATCAGTACCCATGCCATGAGAACCATTTATGTCCCCAGCGGATAACTTAAGTTATGTCCCTGGGGCCTGAGGGATAGTGACCCTGGAATTTTTGTTATCGGACCTTTGAACTATTAAAAAAAAATTTGGATGCATTTGGAGAAAGCATTGCGTGGGAGGGGGGCTAATTGCTCTGTGACCACTATTTACTCTCAAAAGGGGACGGCAACTTCGAATTTCAAATCGAACGAGCCCCTTCAGAAATTTATATGACCAATCCTTCCATATGAAGTGCTTGTAGAAAAAGTAATTAATAGAATATTGGAGCTTTATGGCCTTAGGACTGGTGTAAGGAGACTGTTTGCCATTAGATTACTTTTAACTCTTAAAAAGGAACTACAATAGGTAATTCCTAATCATTTGAGTCCCCTCCATAGCTTATACGACCACATCTTCCATAAAAACCTTATATGCCCCCGGGAATAAGCTACAACACCTATCCTGAGCTCTGAGGGGTTATTTTGACCCCGAAGTTTTTCTCATCTGTTCGTTGGACTATTTAAAACAAAATGGCTATCTCGAAATTTTGGTCGGATGCATTTGGGGGAAAGAGGCTGTAAAGGGGGGAGAGTAGATACCCTTCAATCACTTTTGATGATCTTAAAAAGAGAACTAGAACTTCCAATTTCCAATCAATGAGTCACCTCTGAAGTTTATACGACCACGTCTCACAATAAACCTTATATAACCCCGGGCATAACTTAAAACACTTACCCCTGGGCTCTGGGGGTCGTATCAGCCACGGAATTGGAGAGGAGGTCAAGACGTATGACAGAGTTTAAAAAACGAAGTACTTTAAGTTTGTGATGTGAACGAACCTTTGATCCAATAAATATGGATATTGCTAAGCTGAAAAACACAATAAAAATAATGACTTGTAAGACCAAAAAAGAAACAACCAATAAATGATTATTTGTTTGTGAAATAGCGAAATTTCAATGGGTTTATAAAGATACTAAAGGAAGGGTGACGAGAATGGTTATCATCCCTATTATCAGTCAACCCTAATTATTTCTACCAACCCTTAGAGAAGCTTCTTTCTTCGATGTAGTATCAGCATTAGTTGCAGATATATCCCATCTGGTAGAACAAGCCCTAGAGATAAATTTTAAAAGCAAAAAACTTTGACTGAAGAACTTTTTTTTATTTAGTATCGCAATACAGGCATTAACATCAAATAGAAAAAAATGAAGGCAAATCAGGACTTTCAGTTCAATGAGATACAGTCAACGTTTGCTGGATCATCACAGTACAATTTTATGGGATTAAAAACGGATCCAACTGGGCATGTCTGCAATTAAAAGAATAAAATAATGAACTTAAAAAAAAAATTAAAAACACAGAAATTTAACAAAAAATGTTGGTACAATCAGGATAAATTACAACTTTTTCAGCAAGGAAATGCAATTTCCCTCTTAAACTTTAGCTATCAACGAATTCTATTAAGAATTTCCAACTGGTGAGTTTATGATAATATATTTTTATTTTCTTTGTTTTAAATAGTTATAATACCTATTAAACTAAGATTATTTACAAGTTTGTTCTGACTAATTAATCAAATTTGCATGAAAGTTGCATTCGAATTTGAAAGAAATAGCTTATATGAGAATGTCCATTTTCCCCTTTAAAATGGTTGTTCTGATCAGATCGGGCACTGAAGTCAGAATTAGCACTATTGTCTTGTTTATCATAATAATTTGTCTCTAACATATTTTATTGTGTAATTTTTTTAGAGTACTTTAAATGTTCTAGTTACTCATGTGCTTCGTTTTTTTTTAGTGAAATTTACTCCACTTTTGATGTTGTAAGAGTGGATTGAAAACCTATTGTAAAAAGCTGCCCGATTTTAGGGTAGGTGATCCTTTACTTTTCTCACTCTCTTAAATATTATAGCAGAGCTAATTCAGATTCATTCAACAGGAAAACCGAAAAACCTTTTAAATTTCAGCTTCGAACCTTCTGAACATTCTGATGAACTAGTTATTGAAGAACTTTGAACTGGAAAATGACATTTGGGTAAAATACTGATTATACGATGCTAAGTAAACCGTCTAGGGTAAGTTAACTTAAATAAAAGTGTTTTAGAAAACAGACTGTTTTCTGAAAAAGAAATACACTTGACTATATTTCACTTCAGGACCTTTATTATTGACATATTTCTACAATATTGAATATTGTGAAACTGATTTTATGATGTTGAACAAACTGTCTTCGAAAAGTATCTTAAAATAACAGTATTCTGTAGAAACTGGTTCTCGTTTTTATACAAAATAGAATAGACAATTTATCATCTCAGGGCCTCTTATTGATCAATATACTAATAGACTACAAAACGAAATCTTGACCAAAATGCATTAAATAAGTCCCTTCGGACAAACATATTTAAATTAAAAAAAACATTAAGATTAAAAAAAATAACCATTAAAAACTAACCATTAAACTAACCATTAAAAAACCATTAAAATTAAAAAAACTAACATTAAAATTAAAAAAATTAAATTGAAAAAACATAATTAAATTAAATTAAATTAAGTAAACAGTGATGATTTCTTGTAAAATGAAACAGAGCTGACTATATTTCATTTCAAGGCTTTTAATTGAATAAATTATTGATTAAATTTTGATTAAATTATTAAATTTAATTAAATGATTAAATTTGATTAAATTATTATAACATTAAATACAATAAAACGGATTAAAAGATAAAATATTCATTAAAAGGTCCTAAATAAACATATTTGTATGGATGGAAATTCTGTGAGACTTTTGATCTTCTATGTAACTGAAGCCATCACAACCTCTACAATAGGATTTTCTTATCGATAGATTCGTTACATACATTCGTTTAAATACATAGACGCACTTCATATAAATAAAAATAGAAAAACATTACAGTTTAAAATTGCTGAAAACTAAGCTCCTACCAGTATTTGCCGCCCCAAAGAAATTTCCTGGCGGGGCTGATGATGATCTGCCCTGCCTTTTTTACCTATGTGCTGGTAAATATGGGAATGTAACATTTTCGCTGTATAGAGAAATGTTTTAATTAATGCCTACTCTTCCTACATCTTTCAACATTTATCTGAAGCCTCAGGAATAGTAAGCAGTTTGACCTTTAAAATGAACCTTTGTAGGGATCTACCCTATCCCCACCTAAGCAATGACTCCCCCCTATTATAGCTGATATGTAATTTCAGATCACCTAACATAGCCTAATTCCATTACAAATAAAACTTGGTTGAATCCAGTACTGCTACCGTTTGGCATTACTTCTTTTGCAACTGGGAAGCCTAAAATCTAGTTATTGATACTTTTAAATCAATGCACTTCTCAGAATTTTAAATTGACTGTGAATTCGTCCTCTTTGGGATAAAGTCGTAGTTTGGTGCCCTAAACCACGCAAACTGTCACCCAACCACCAATGCTATTTTGGCGTCTGGCCCCCCTGGAAAATTTTCTGCCGGTGCCCCTGCTATACATCTCTCCTAGAAAGGCTATTATTAGAGGGCTGTATTAATATCTATTTTAACAGCGTTTCTGAGTGTGAAGCGAAAAGGTGTAATGTAAATTGTAAACTTTTTTCCTACATTTTTACTCTTTGACTTACTTTGCCTAGGAAGGGTCTGAAATTTAGACATACCGAGACTAGACTGGTAGTACGAATAAGAAAGTCTTTTACTATGCAAAACATCTTTCCTGATGGAAAAGAAGAGAATTCTGTGGACCTTAATGCATGTGGCTCTTAGTGTGGTGTCTTGGACTACTTAGCAAGGCACTTGTATATCACGGGAAGCAGGGAGAACAATTGGGGGTGGGTAAGGGGGGCAGTTGCATCTCAATAATGTGGAAAAAATTATTATAAAACCCATGCCCCTTGACATTCTGGACACGGACCCCTCGTGCCCCCCTCCCAACAAAAACACAGAAGGTTCGCCCCTGACAGGAAGCACACATGGCATATCCTTACTGGTTGTCAGAAATTGGCAAGGATAGTGCGCATAGAAAATCCGTGGCACGTTACTAATGATTACGGCAACGTAGTGCCAAAAGATTTACAGTGGGGTGTCGGGAAGAATCCTGGCAGGCCAATCGACTGACGAAGATTAAAATCAGAATAGTGCACGAGAGTGGACTACTCTCGCAATTTCATCTGCAAAAAAGCAGAATAGCCAAGAGTGGACCACTTGGCTACAATACTGTTCTGTAACATAAGCCAGTAGCGGCATCGACTTCACTGTGACACCTGCTGGCCAGAGTATTCTGGTGGTGGTATAGATCTCCAAAAAGTGGTGGATGAATAGACGTCCACCCCCAATGATCATCTTTCAACTCGGTTACTGTTGAAAGGTTATTGCTGCAATATTCAATATTGCAAATTTATTATAAGATGTTAAACAAACTTCCTTAGCAAAGAAAACTTAAATAAAACTGTTCGGTAGAAATCGATTGCCTTTCCAATTATAAAATAGAATTAACAATATATAATTTCAGGATTCTTTTTTGGCTGTGTTTTTTGGATATTCAATGTTCCTAATGGACTACAAAATGAAATCTTGATCAAGAGGCATTAAATGAGCCTTTCGGAAAAACAAATTTAAATAAAAGTGTTTAATAAAAACTGATTGTTTCTTGAAAATTTTAATTGGGTTGACTAAATGTCATATTGTAAATTAATTGTTACTAAATATTGTAAATTAATCACAAGACCAAATTCTGATTAATAAACCACTTCAGACGAACGAACTTCAATAAAAGCATCTAGTAAAAACTGATAGTCTTAAAAGAAAATTTAAATGAATATATTTTAATTCAAAGATTGTTCCATAGCTTACGATAATTTAACTTCGAAAACTAGAATTTCCTGATAAAGGGAAATAAAACTGGGGGAATCTTCTGAAAAATTACCATGTTTACCCTTATTATTAACTTACATTGCACTGAAACTGTCTTGGGTGAACTAGCTTGACATTAAAGGCGTTATAATATTAGACTGTAGGTGTTGATAAAAATATATATAGAGACATGAAACTACTTGGATTTTCGGTAGGCAAAATGTATAAAATTAATGTATTTATATGCTGTGATCTTTACGATATATCTGGTTTATTTTAAATAAGGAGTGTTTTAAATAGTACTTAAAGTTTTCTGAGGTCTTGGTAGACGTACATAAGACCCCTTTGTGGACATACGAAATCTTCACACATAAGACGGAATTCGTTCCGTGTTCTGCCAATACAGTGAGACTCCTACTCAGAAACTTGAAGCATAAAGTTTTGGTTGTAGTAGTATTCGAGCCTTTAGCTGACATAAATATTCTGCAGACAAGCAAAAACACACGGAGACACTGGGGTAATTTGAGGAAAAAAACTTTCCCCTCCCTTGCACATTAATTTGAAGATTTTCTTTTACTTAATATTTTCATTGAAAAAAAAACACTTTTTTTTAGTAATTTCATCAGAAAAAATTAAATAAATCCCAAAGGGTTATGAAAAATAAAATCGTGCCCCTCCATTCCTTATTTCCGTGGATTGACACCATAACAAGGATACTGTTTCAAGTTGTGTTTTTGGTGTGTACAATACTCCAAGAATCCATACTTACAACTTACAATTCCATAGATTTACCAATTGAAATCTTAACCGAAATTTGTTTCTTTGATTGACTGCTCACTTTCCTTATTTTTTGTAATTAACGGTATAGCATATAGACAAAGGCAAAATGTAAAGCTCAATTTTGATAGAATTTTTGGGTGTCAGTGATAGTATGTAAAGATCTTCGAATTGCATAAGACAAAAGCTATACCTGGACATATGCAATACCATCCACACATGAAAGGTAATCTGGTCCACAATAATCAGGAATGGGGAAAAATCCGTTAGCGTATGGACAATTGTATGGACTCCCAGTTCCAGATCCAAGAGTAGTAGTCCTTGGTGTAGAAGGTGCTGAATCAACAACTAAAATCACAACAGAATTTTACATGAGACAAAATAATGGAGACAAAATAAGATAGCTTTCGGGTCATAGTATAAATTCAGTTACCCAATTAATTTAATTAATTCGGAAAAGGTACATTCAGCTATTGCTCTGCTTTTATATTTTTAATCGAATTTAGCCAGTAGATTAGGATATTGTCTTTCAAAGTTATCATCCTCTCAAAATTCAAAATCTACCCTCAGTCTTTATGTAGGGGTCCCATGACGTCAATAAAGTTAATAGGGCTGTCAACAAAGTTAGTAAACCTTTTTCTCGGGCCACTTGGTTTATTTTATTTCAAAAAAAGTTTTAATTATTTAATTTAAAAAATTTCCCCTAAGTTCAGCAATTAGTAGAAGAGATGAGGAAAACTTCAAATGAACCACATACAAATGAGAGTCTGCACATATGATAGTTTACATATTTTTAATTTTGCTAGGTAAAAGAATAAGGGTTAGACTAAATAAAATATTTTCTTCTAAGCCTTACTTGTTAACAGGAAAAAAAAACTTTGGTGACGTGTGGGAACCCTGCAGTACTGTGACTGGTCAAACATCAAACTCTGAATGAGAATTGAACAAAATCCATTCTACTAGAATTAAACATAGGAAACTTTTCTAGCGCTCTAGCTTAAAGAAATTTCCTTCTTATCACTAAGTTTGACTATAAATGGATGTTATGTTTAGCTGTACCCTACTTTAGCCAAGTGTGTTGATAAAAAGCCATGATTCATGACTGTTCTTAGTTTTCCACTGATTGTAAGGTAAAAATTTTAGTAGAGAGTCGAAAACGGTCAAACTTGGCTTGAAAAGCCTTTGTCAACGTTACTTTGTTTTTATATACTATCTAGAATTGCAAAATCTCCGCATAATATATAGATTTAGCCTACTGTATGTCCAAGCCTAAATCTTTTCTTATTCAAAACTCCTGCTGGAAAGTTTAAACCGAATTGGCACTCTTACTTAGATGTTGAAGATAGCACGGCCCTCCAAACTACGCAAAAATACATTAGTGGCACTCTAGTCGTGTGTAATTTTGTTTTTATCTTTAATTGGAACTATAACTTAACTCTTGCATTTTAGTTCTATCATAAATAATTGTATTACTGGAACGCAATTTCCTCCATACCCCAATGTTTTCAAAAGGAAAAGTGCCTCTTCCCACTATCAAGAGAATAAACTGCAGCAGCATTGCCAAACCAAAGATCAAAACGTAACTCATTTTATTTTCTTTAATTCAAAACATATTTGATCTACCTCTTAATTCGAAGCAAAATTAATCGTATAGCTACTTTTATGGTATATACTGGTATGGGTTTATGGCATAATGGTATGGTTTTTACTTTGTATATTTACTTTTAAGTGTTAAAAAAAGATTTTTTTTTTATTAAGGGGTTTGAGGAGCGTGAGATAAATTTGTATTACTTTTATCTATCTTTACTTTCACTGGAATACATGGTTGCAAAAACTTTGTATACGGGTAATGCTTTTACTACTGTTCATGCTTACTGTTCATATGTGTAATCATTTTGTAGATTGCTGCCATTTGGGGTCCAGACTTCAATGCTGAAAAATAAATAAGCTCAAGTTTAATTAAATTAGATATGGATAGAATGATAGATATAAAAAATAATTTTAATTAAATAAAAGCTCAGATAGTCATCTCTTATCAGTATCAATTTTTTTGGGAGATATTAACATAATCGTTGAATATTCTATTCCGGATTCACTCAGAAAATTCAAAGACGAAATCCACAGACACTGCAAAGACAAACGAAAAACTATAACGAAAAATAGAATACGGCATTAAACTTTGAAGTCCCTACGGATGGTGCTGATCTCTATTTCATGGCTCTTCAGCCAGAAAGTGTATTGGTGTGGGGGGGGGGTAGCCATCCTTTGCTTTCGAACACCTTTCCTGTTTACCTTTTCCATATTTCTCTAGATACTCAATAAGAGCTGGGTCAACCTCAGTTCAGTTCACAGAGGCACACCACTGACCTCTGTTCTTAACTAAATAATCAGCAACAACAGAACTCGGACCCCTGTCCTCACGGACAAAGGATTTCAGGTCTAATGCTCTAGTGTAATACGTGAGAATAGTGAATTATATTTGGTCAGGAATAAGGACCAAGAAAAGACAAATTAGGATAAAAATAATTCATTAAATAGCTAAATAAGAGGACTATGTCCAATACCCTATGCACTAGTTTTCATCTTCATAGTATTTACCATTCTTGTTACTAATAATGTTGCGTAGGTAAGTAAAAATAGCCCCTTTATTGGTATTTTCACTGCCATTATTCACTCTTCATTCTCATTTAACCCTTTCAGACCTGAACCAAGAAGGAGTTGCGTAAAAATTCTGAAAATAGCAGAGAGTGATCCTGGAGGTTCAACTAGAACAGGTTTATTTTTTTTTAATTTTTATTTCATTCCATATCCAAAATGTGAATGGTTACCATATGGTCACGTCAGGTATATACAGATACTATTTTAGGTGAAAATTTGTGAAACAGTTGCGATCTGAGTTCAAACACAGTCGAACTTTGCACTTCGAACACATGATTCGACTGGTTCCACCCCTAACGCACTTCTCATAGCGACACCTTCCCTTTTCAGTCGTATCCGGAAAATGCGAGGTCTGGTCAAACCTCACTGATTCCGAAGGCATCCCGTCTCGCAAGGTATTCGTATTGCGCTTGGTCACTGATAAGAATGGTCTTCCAACTCAAGGACTTTGAGATACGCCAGTAAGAACCAACCCACGAGCAATGTCCATTTTGAAGTACAGCAGAGACATGTGCTGAACATTGATCTGCTTACACTGTCGGCGGTGTATCAGCCAGGCGTTGTTCACAGCCATGTCAAAGAAGTAGTATACAATCCTCATATACCATTTCTTAGAGCGAATGTCAGTCCTGTAAAGCTCCAGGAACATGTCAGCAAGATCTACGCCCCCCATTGATTTGTTGTAGTCACGGACGATTCGGGGGCGATCAACTTCGACGTATTTCCGTGTTGTGCCATCCCATCTCTGGCACTTATCAATTGGGGTGACTGCATAGTATGAAGAAGCCAAATGGACTGGTTTGTTGTCATACCATTTTACTACCGATACTTCTGAATGTTTTTCAAAACGGAAGTCCCCTGACCCTCGTCCTTTCTTCTTCATGTTGGCGTCGGTATCTAGAACAGCGCCCCTCATTCTGTTGCTGCGTATCGTACCACATGACTCGATGCCATATTCAACCCGGAGCTTGTGAATGAGATCGATGCCAGTATAGAAGTTATCAAAGAACAACTTGAAGTTCATGAACCTTGGCAGATTTTCTACAAGCCGAAGGACAACGTCAGTACCTTGGCCAAGTTCAGAAATTTCAACAGCTCCTTTTCCTGTATATATCTCTATGTCATACACTATTCCGCTGATGTCGGCTCTCGTGAAAACCTTTACACCCCACAAGTGGGGCTTGTCCTTCAAGTACTGTCGAAATCCAATTGTTCCTTTGAATGGGATCATCTGTTCGTCAATACTTTGGATCTCTTCAGGGTCT
Organism: Artemia franciscana; assembly: GCF_032884065.1. Taxonomy (NCBI): domain Eukaryota; kingdom Metazoa; phylum Arthropoda; class Branchiopoda; order Anostraca; family Artemiidae; genus Artemia; species Artemia franciscana. The sequence goes on from NW_027062649.1 coordinate 1,888,297, forward strand.
ATTTTTTTCAGATTCTCCCTGAATGCGTCGTATAGTCTTCTGATCTTGAATAGTTTATCATGACCAACCTCCCCTTTCGGTATCATTAAGGTGTCATCGCAAATGTTGAAAAAAGACCTCAAGCTGATGAACCTATCTCTGCTCATGGTATCTGCCACCGGGGAATATCGTATTCCATTCTCCCAGTACATTCTAATAGCCGGAAGTTTGAGAATGCTCATAAGCATTTGAACTCCAAGAAATCTGCGCAGCTCTTCAAGGGAAAATTTCAGAGCAAGATTCTTCTTTCTCATGGCATTCAGATTCGTTTGGTCCACAATGTTTGAAAGAATGTCTTCTGTGATAAACATTCGGAAGAGATCAAGGGGCGTTTGTACCTCGTCATAGTGTGGCATAGAACCCTTCCATGTAATATTTCGAGGTTCGGGCTCCGTTTTTATCAACTTGTATTGCTTTACCTCCTTCGCTACCTTCTTTTTTGCTACTGGTTTTGCCATGACCTGAGGAGCATCAGTTGGAGTTACTAGACCGGCCACTGCTTGGGAAGGAGCATTTTTTTGAGCTCTTGTAAGGACAAAGGGTTCAGCAGGTGCAGTAACTGTTGCTGACTGTATTGCAGAAGAAGCTGACACCGGTGCTGATGATGTGCTTGAAGAACTGTTTGACGCTGTTGTGTCATTCAAGCCTGGGAGAGGCAAATCGAATTGATCCGTGTCATCGCCATTGTCTAACTCGAACCTGCCAAGCATTGCTAAAGGGATGTCGTCTGTGTGGTCGATATCCGCTTCATCTCTTCCGTCTTCATTGCCATAACAGTTGAGAGAACGTAAAGGCTGAAATTCTTGATCTGGATTGTCTGGTGCCCAGTTTGGGTCGTCGTCGTCGGAAGAGATATCGAGATCTGAATCACAATCAGGTATGAATAAAAGCCTTGCTGCTTCTTCTGCAGTCATTTTCTTGGTAACTCTTCTACTTCTTTCCTTGATCAGTCTCTCTTCCAAGGGCTTGGGACCATGACCTCTCATGGAATCAGAGCTCGTGCTTGGATCAGCTGAAAAGAAATTCAAGGTAAGTGCATCACTTAATAATAACAATAATAATAGTATATTGCAATAAAATAGGCCATTGGCCTCGACACTTGCCTGAGGCATCCCACAAAATAGCTTTTTTACCCTTGTTTCAGTAAAAAGGAGGAACAGAAAGAAAATGTGCCTATTCCCAATCATAAAAAGGACTTGCTGCCTCGTTTGCTGTACAAATCTGCCTAGGTATGGTTTGGCACTGAATGCCTGACGTGACCATTTGGTAACCGATCGTTAGCAACCTTGTTTGCGGCTAAACTAAAGCTCAGAATTAGACTAGTGATATCTCATTCGAAAGAAAGCATTCTTAGCTACAAAATAAGTTCATAATCAGGCTCTGAACTTACCAAAAACGTCCAGGTCATCGAGGTCGAAATCTGCACCTTTCCTCTTTTTCGACATTTTATGTTTTGTCTAAACTTGGACGCTCGTTCGACCGCTCGGGTAAAGCCTTGAGGCACAATAAATTCAAACGCGACAGAGTCAAGCAAGCGCTATCTAGTGGAAAAGAAATCACGGTTGTGACTGTGTCGAGTCGAGAGAAAAAAAATAGGAGGCGAGCGGTATCCGTATGGTGACCACAGGCATGAAAGGGTTAAGCCACATTCAAGTTTTCTTAGCAATATTCTTAGCATCTATTTTCAAATTTTGGATTCCTTAAAGTCCAAATGCACTACAAAATAATTTTGCTAATACTGCTTGATCGCACAAGCCAAAATTGACGAAACCCTTTTTACACGCACATTCTGGAAAGGCTCCCAACTCTTCCTGACGTCCTCTGATTATGACTAGTTATGACTCCTCTCATAGGGATTCTTAGATAAATTCTTTCTCTATCTCACTCTATTCAAAGCTTATCCACTCCAAATAAAAAATCCCTAAGGTTTCTAAATCTATTCTGATATCCCTAAAAGCTCTAATCTGGGATTAGAAAAAAAATATTCGACAGACCAAAGACTGAAAAAGAGTTACAGACGTGTTTTTTTAAGATAAAAAAAAGACAGAACAGTACAAATAGAAGAAAGGAGAACCGTTATAAAAAATTCAGAATCAGAAATTCGTAAAGAAAAGATAATAGAAAAGACAGATATGCTCTGGTGTAAAGGGGAAGAAGTGAATCCAGGGAATAAAGAAATTATAGAAAAAAAGAATAAAATAAAGGGAACAGAGAAAAAAGAAAAGAGACAGAACAGTACAAATAGGAGAAAGGTGAAACGTTATAGAAAGTGCAGTATCATAATTTCGTAAATAAAAGATAATAGAAAGGCCAGGTTAGGCTCTGGTGTAAAGGGGAAGAAGTAAATCCAGGGAATAAAGAAAGAATAGAAAAAAAGAATAAAATAAAGGGAACAGAAAAAAAAGAAAAGAGACAGAACAGTACAAATAGGAGAAAGGTGAAACGTTATAGAAAGTGCAGTATCAGAATTTCGTAAAGAAAAGATAATAGAAGGGCCAGGTTATGCTCTGGTGTATAGGGGAAGAAGTAAATCCAGGGAATAAAGAAAGAATAGAACAAAAGAAAAGAATAAAATAAAGGGAATAGGAAGAAAAAGAAAAAAGAGAACCGTACAAATAGAAGAAAGGTGAAACGTTATAGAAAGTGCAGTATCAGAAATTCGTAAAGAAAAGATAGCAGGCAGGGCAGGATATGCTCTGGTGTAAAGGAGAAGAAGTAAATCCAGGAAATAAAAAAGAATATAAAAAAGGAAACAATAAAATAAAGCAAATAGGAAAGAAGACAGAACAGTACAATTGGAAGAAAGATGAAACGTTATATAACGTGCGATATCAGAAATTCGTAAAGAAAAGATAGCAGGCAGGGCAGGGTATGCTCTGGTGTAAAGGGGAAGAGTAAATCCAGGGAATACCCTTATCCCAGCAATAAAGAAACCTAATTAAACACAAATCATCGTATTTTGTGTTCTCTGGGGTGGATAGGGGATAGCCCCTTTACAAAGATTCACTAGTATCATTTAAACAATATGACCGATAATTTGCATCTTACTGTATTCTGAAGTTCCAAAAAGACTGTCTAGGTATCCCCACCAATCCCAGCATCCATTGGGATTCGAATCCAAGAAGTTTGACGTTGCTTGTGGGTAAATTACAATTATGTTGTTAAGTTCTGCCACTTCATTATAGCCAGTCATTTTTGCATATTCATCATCAAGCCATTTTCTAAAAAAAATGAAATCACTACAATATTGCATCTGTGCCTCGAAGTGAACTTAAAAAATTCAAATATCTAATAAAAGCCGTAAATGTGACTTTTTTCACTATCGTCTGGCCGTGAAATATCTTAGTCTAGTTGAAATATCTTTGAAAATATAAATTCAATAGTCTCAGACAGCGTTAACTACACCTGTTTTTAGAAGGATGAATTTAGCTCAAATTCTTAGCAGTTCCATATACTCTTTAAACAAGTACCTTTTAAAGTCACCCGCACTCAAAATTCTAGTACCAAGGCTATCAGGTTGCACCCGCTGCCTTTTGGTGGTGGGCACCTCTTTATCCTCCTTAATTTCCCACTTACCCAACCTCCGAATTCAAGTACCACTATCTTTGCAAGATTGCATCTTCTTCCTTGCAAAAAGGACATTTCCCGACTTTACAACACCAAAGCCAAACCTGTTCTACTACAGAAAAAGGACTCAACAGTGATTTGCTCCAGCATTTGTCCCCATTGGCCTATCAAACGATACTTCCAAAATCATCACCGTTACTATACTCCAGTGAATCAGAGCTATGTCGTCCTGATCCATCCAAGAATACAAGGCCAGTTCCCATTCCCACGAGACCAAATTTTGACCAAGCGTTCAGTGACCCAGATCTTGGAAAACAATTGGAATGCAGCAATAGTCTGTTGCCCCTCTTTATTAATTGAAACAAGCGTTCTACCTTATCTGGAAAAATGGTCACTGACACAACTATTTGATTGCTGAATCTCACGAAACCTAGGTAAATATTTACACTCTAGGAGGTGTTCCGTGATTAGTGAAGGTTTCACTAACATATTCCAGATGTCTGAAGGAGTTCAACATAAATCAAGAGTTACCTACTCATATTATGCTTGGGCACTGAAAGGAGATCATCAGTGTTGATTGACAGTATTTGAAACTATATGCCTCTGCCAAATCTTCAGAATGACCAATGTTGACAGGTTCTTTAAATGTTAAACTCTTCGAATGCCTTGAAATCCAATCAACAAAGCCAGCCAGGACACAGCTTCAGTAGCTTTTGTGGCTTAGTCACGTCCAACTGATAAGTCATTTCCATCTCCCAAAAATCATCTTCAAATGCCAAATTCTCGTTTCTGACCCTGGTGGAAATCCCACAAGGAGGGGCAAGGATACCTTCTTGACTCACCAGCTTTTGGCTTACCTTGGTCAAGAAGAAGATAATAAGATATTTAGAAGGCACATCCACGCATTTGAGAAGAAACGGGTCACAAAATGATCTTCAATGACGGACGGGACTTAAATTAAGCAAGTCACTAGTTTGGCACAAGCACCCATGGAAAAAAAATAAACCAAAGAAAATAAAAAATAAAACTTACGTATGCGTAACTAAAACCCAGAACTTCCCATCTTCATAGATAAAGCCTCAAAAACGCTGACAAGGATTCTCTGATATATTAATTTGAAGAGAAAGTTTTCATCAAGATCAGTATTCTTGTTTGGGGAGCCATTTCCCTTTTTCTTATAAACATACAGATTTTTTCAAGTGGACAGTTTTTACGAGCAATTATCCACTTGATACCATGAGTGAATACTGTTTATAGTATAGATTTTGTTGTTGTGCATATCTTAATCAAAATAATACTTTTGAAGTGTCAGCTTGTATTTGCAATGGTTGCTCTTCATTTACAATTTATATACTTGACAAATTTAGCACATTTAAGATTACCACAAAAAGCGGATTCTTTTCATGTGTATATTTTTAACAATGTCATTTTTTTTTTCAAAGAACTTCAGTCACTTTTAGCACAGGCCAGTCTTTACTTCAAGTATATTACCGAGAACCCTTTGATTATATATTTAGGCTGTTAGTACAAGTGTAATGTTTCTCAATTGCTTTAACAGCACATTTCTTTTGATTTTCGAAGTTTTACCCAAGTTGTAAAAGTTTTAGATGCCAAGTACTATTGAGAATTTGATAGATTTACACATTAAGTTGTTGACAACGGCGCATCGGGGCTTGCCACCTTTTTATGTTATGGTCCACTTGATTTATTAGTGTTTTTTTTTTGTCTTTTTTACCTCCGCTGTTTTGCTCTTTTGTCTCGAGATAGCTCACTATTTATTTTGGTAATGCAAGTAGATTACAAATTAATATTATAATTATCATATAATCTAGATTTTGTTGTTATGCATGTCTTAATCAAAACAATACTTTTACAGTGTCACCTTGTCTTAGGAATGGTCACTCTTCGCTCACAATAAGTTACTACAAGCTTTGGATCCAAGGATCTCTAAAATGTGACAGAGGCTCTAACTCCCTCCACCAGTTCCCATTTTATGCTCAAATTTAATATTCGTATAATAATGCTTTAAGAATTAATCATTCCTAAAAATTTACACCCCTCAAAATAATTAATTGGAGGAGAGGGTTGAAGGATAAAAATGAATTATGGGTTCGTTTGAAGGCAAGTTCTTCAAAGTATTTTCTTTTAAAGGAATGCCTTCCATGAATGCTAGCAGAGGGAGTGGAGGCTAACGTCCACTGCGCCACAAGAAGATATTAAAAAATGTACAAACTTAGCGAAATGTGAAATATCCCAATTAAATTTCACAAAGCTTCTGTAGGTGATCTTATTTGTTTTATAGAGAACAATAAACCATTGCCAAGTTTAGTTAACAATCAGAAACTAATGAAAGATATAGAGTCAGAAAAAGAAAGGGAAAGAGGGTGTCGTATTATATACATGTTGCAAAATGTTACCATCACTCAAGTTAAACAACGGCTTGCATTTCGTGGGAAGAATCATGACGGTTAAAATCACGTTGAGCTAGCCAATCTGCTTTTGAGACACAACATCGAAATAGTGTCTGTTGGTATTAGCGAAAATATATTAATTACGATTGTTGGAACAGAGCCAGTTCAAAAAATCGTAACATAAACTAATTAAGCTTTCTTTGGCATCTTTGTAAGCGAAACACCCGCTGTCAGCCATGAAGAGCTTTTAGCTGTAGATGTACGGTAAATTGATAGAGAGGGAGCCGCTAAAGAGCATTTACTCGTGCTTGTAGATTATGAGTCGAAGAAAGGAGCCGATAGTGCAGAAGAAATTCTACGATTTTTGCGGAAGACTCGTATCAATGAAGAAAAACTGAGGATCGGCTGAAGGATCAGCTGCTTATGCAGTTAAAAAAGTATTTTGTGCAAAATCCTAGATTCAAGTTGGAGCTCTACCAGCGCGCAGCTTATCTTGATCCTTGTACATATGAACGAACGACTTTAGAAGAAAGAGTGGCAGCAAGACAGTCCCTCATATGTTTACTTAGCCCAACAAAAGGTCGTCCCACCCAAAGGTCGTAAGTACCAATAGCCTATAAAGAGTGGGGGCTAGAGATTTTTTGACAACCGTGGTATATAAGTCTGCTATTCTTATTGAATGTAGAAAAATCTTAGTAATGTCAAGCAAGTTCGAGAAAACGAAAGAAATGTAAAAATTTTCGTCCCCGGCTTAGGCAGGGTTTAGGGGACGAAATTGTTTGTTTCTTTGCCTTACTGTTGGCTCTTACAGAAAAACTTTCTTAATTCTATGGTTGAAGAAGTTAAGGGAAACTTGAAAATAAAACTATATGTCATTAATGTAAGAGGTCTTGCTATTTTTCCTTCTCCCCTCTCCATTCCGTTCTATTATTTTGCAAGTGACACGAGTGGGCGCTTTTAGGGAACACAAGCTCACATTTGCAAGAGACTAGGAAGAAGTATTCAATACCTAGAATATATATTCCAAATAGGGAACATTATTGTTCTTTTTGCGGAGATTTGCAAAAGCCCTAGAAGCATCATTCAGTTTGCCGAGTTGTTCTCTCCAGTGAAGAAGAACAGACGAGGGTTGCCTTTAGTTTACAGAGCATTCAATTTTGCAAAAAGCTACTCAAGTTACATTGGTTGAAGGTGAACAAATATTTAGCAAGATGAAAATCGTCACGAACAGATTGAGATCAATTATGGCAAACGATCGAGTTGACCATCTCATGCTCATAATATCAGTAAGAGATCTACGGGGACAAAAGGACCTCAACCTAATTTTAGAAAAGTAAAAAGTTTTCCTTAAAGTTTCTTCGTCTTGATTTTGCTTTTATACCTGAGTTCTTCTCTATAATATATGACAATATTCCGCAGCTAATAAACATTATTTTAACACACACAAATAATGAAGCAAAAATGTCGGTTGTCGTTGGCACCAACGTGAATTCGTTGCCACATTTTAGATGCCCCCCTTCCCCAAAGCTAAAAGGCTAGCGACACCCCTGCTCTAGGTTAGAAGTGCTGAAACGCTATATCATGAACATACTCCCCTTTGTTCTATGATGTGACCAGGACTTCACTGGGTAGAAAGAAAACACAAAAGAATTTTCTTTTCACTTTTGCTTGTGGTTTTACGTTGTCATTCTGTAACGTAAGCTACTGAATAAAGAAACGTAGAACGATCTTAGTTAGTGAGGCAAAAATATTTTTATATCTTAAATGAAATGAATCAGCCTTTAATGGACCCCAAAGAATCATCGTTTTCACTTTTTAATTGTCTTTCACATTGCCATCCTGTAGCAAAAGTGACTTTAGAATGTACAACGATCTTTGATCACCGAACATAAGTACAAATCAGAAACACGATTACATTCTAAAATTTTCAACGAAGTGAATTTGTCCTTTTGCAAGCAGAACCAAAATACAAAAGAATTGTATTTTGTTACTTGTGGTTCTATATTGCAAATCTGTCACATAAATAACAGATAAAAGATGGTCTTTGATCCATGTAGAGATGGTCTTTGATGGTCTGAAGAGATGATCTTTGATCCATATCTTAAGGCAGTCCACTCATCAGAAACAAGGTTACATACTCTACAAGTATTACGTAGACCAGTGTAATATGCATAGAGTGAGAAAGTTAGGTACATTAAACACAACCATGAAAAGTACGTATAAAGAACTTCTGTAACACAAAGCTTTCCTATCTTTTTACTGGCTTAAAATTTCACATAAGAGAACCAAAGACATACAGCTTTTTGTTAGTTTACATTAGTTAGAAATTTAAATTTAATTAAATAATAAAACACAATAAGAATTTTTTTAAATAATAATAAATTAAATAATAATTTAATTAATAAAGAAATTTAATTTGCGTTGTAGGTTAGTTTTGTTACTTAGTTTACATTAAAGTTCACACATGAAGACAGCACAGCTATTCAAAAGTGTAAAAGTATGATTATTCGAATTCCCTTTCTGATATAAGTAAGGGATACGACTCACTTATCATGATTGATAACTTCGAGTTCTTTTCATATGCTTAAAATTTAACAAAGGAACAATCAGGTGAATCTTATCCTCTAATTATTTCTACTAGCTGAAAATTTTAAGAGCACGAGATAAGTAATTGGACTTTAAAGAAGTAGGGTTATTTGTCAAAGGGGTACTTCCCTTTCTTATATGCGCAAAGGAATAATACCACTGAATAATATGAAATCATAAATTAAAAGACATTTTTAACAAAGATTCACAGGAAAGCTATCTCCCTTTTTCCACTCGAATGAGTTTTTTTGTTTTAAACATGCCAATCCACTATAAACCTGTTTTCTTTAAACTATCTTCTACTATTACGCTTTCCAGCCTTCTATCTACTATTATTTTTATTTTATTCTATACAATTTTTACACTACTATTGTCTATTATTCTCTATTATTGTTTTCTGTTAACTATTACCTTGTACCTTTAAACTATTTTATTTGCTTCCCTCTCAGAGAATTTGTTTCTTATCTTAAACAACTTATTGGCCAATAGCTTTGCAATCCCTTATGCTTTGAGGCAGATAATTGAGTTCCAATATCATTGATTATTAAGTCTTGGACGGTTTTCGGTGCAACATTCAAAGCTCAGCCACGGTCTAACAACTCCAAATGGGTGCCAGGAGAAATTAAGTGGGACGTACAAGAAGCATCGGATAACATACCCCCATCCCCACAAAGCAGTCCTGACAAAAAGCAGATAATCAGGAGATATGAGTACCTCCACTGCATGACCATTAAACGTTTTCAGAAAAAATCTGAAACGTTTAATGGTCTCAATGACAAAAAAAAATTTTCAGAAAAAATCAGGTACACAACGTAAAAAATGTCCATGTTAACACAGTGAGCTTTATTCGATCTCTAAAACAACCCACCTTCCTTGAAGGCAACCATGAAGAGACACGTGCAGCTTACAGACTGAACCGCTATCTACACAAGCAGATGGAATGTATGCATATGCAATGGTATCCATGTCGCTAGATGAAGCTAAACCAGAAATGAATTGCGTTTGGTCAAACTCGTAAAACGTCCCTGCTAAAGTGGTAGTACCAGGAGCTCCTATGAGAAAACGAATGGTTAATTAGGGGTTTTCGACAAAATAATAACCTTTGTAGGTCTAACCCAGATTCATCAAAAGAAGACACAGTTTGCTTCTAGTATCATCTCTGTAATACCAATTAAAGGAAATACGCAAAAATTAATATTATTATATAGCTTCAAATATCAATTATATTTTTTAAGTTTCAAATTATTCTTTATCAATAAAAAACAATCAACTAAAAAATAAATTCAATAAAAATGAAAATTATTATTAATATTAAATGACTATCAGCAGATAATGAAGTTCATTAATTGATCAAAATTTACTGTATGACATAATTTTCTATTTACACTAAATAAATCACATTAACCTCTATTAAATTAGGGTGCTAAATTAGAGATGATTTTAGCTGCTCAATTCAACGTTTGCTTACCCTTTTGCTTTTACTTTCTTATTTTCCCCTTGTTAGAATTCTAACCAAAAGCAATAAACACTTTGGAACTTTCTCTCACATGTACTCAGAAAATCAATCAGCCTTGCATGGCTCAGAAAATTCTTATTTTCGAATATACTAAGTGGTTGCCGTCAGATCACTTAACTATTTGTGAAACTCAAACGCTTGTTAAAAAAAAAATTCTGTAGAAAATCAGGAATAAATCTCGAATATGACTGACGTTAATAACATCGAAACCTCAATATCCTAATATCAATAATCAATATCAATGTCATATCAATAGCAATAATCAAACCTAGAATATCAAACAACCCAAACTGGTAGGGTTTCATTTCCCATTTACTGAAAACAAAATATATATTTTACATAGTTTTCACCATAACATCAGAAAAACTGTTTACTGCTCAACCTCTAGGAATTTAGTTTTTTCGCGTCAATATAATACTAAATTATTATTCTTAGTTGAACTACATTTATATTATTTATATTGCAGCATGAGAAAATAATTTATAAAATGGTTATATGGACAAAACTAATATCAACAAGCTAGTGGAGAAATGTTTGTTTTAATGGTCCTAGCATATACCTTTCAAAAACGAACAATATACAACAAATGAAGCGGTGAGTCATGTGAAATTGAGGGGGGAAAGAATCTAATAAAGCAACGTTTGTCTGAAAACATCGAAGCAGAAGAAGTCAATGTTCTCGGAGATGTGTATGCAATCGTAGGGCCGCGAGTGTGGCAGATAAAGCTGTTATAAGGGAGGCCCAGGTATTAGGTACGGTCAACTGCGGTAATAACTGAGGCACAAAAATTAATGCTCTCTTATGAAAAATTTACTTGCCAATTAAAACAAACAACTTCCGATTATCGTGTAAGTAGATTAAAAACAAATAAAATAAATAAGAGTTCATATTTGGACAGTATCCCACATCTTAAAAAAGATTCAAGACTTATGATCATTTAATTTCCATTCATGAAATAATGATGTTTACAATTGAAATATAAATAAAAGCTATTTCTTACCGAATGGTCTAACAAGATTGCCACCATACAAGTAATTCAGCATTTCGTAAGCACCATTGTAGCCACAATCATTTATGAACGGGCTTTTAGTGGTGTCACATGCAACTCCATAGCCGTCTGTTGGCTGTAAAGTAAACGTTTTTATAATAGAATCTCTGATAAAGGTGTCTTTACACCTAAACCGTATTAAAAGAAATTAGAAATAATAAAGATTTAGCTCCAGCATTTCATTTTGTACTTCTCATCTAGGCCTAGTAGTAACGCCTAGCATAATTAGTCTGACCAACCCTAAGTAGAGAAGCTACCCTAGTGGGGTGATTTTATCTTATCCCCTTGTATCCCTGGCCATGGCCTCGCTCTTCAAGTTAAAGTTTGACTATTTCTCTTAACTCTACTTTTTAAAACAGTAAAAAAATTTAGCGTAAAGAGCGGGGCGTTGAAGAGGAAAAGCCCCTTTCATATATGGGGTAATTTCTGTTAGTTTTAAGTTTTAATGTTGCTCCTTACTTTCATTTAAAAAACTTGTTTTTTTATTTAATTTCTGGACGTTTTTGAATTAAGTCATGTTTTGATCTTGGCTTTCCGAAAATAAATAATTAAAACAAGTTTGCATATTAATTTTTTTTTTGGCTAAATGGCTCTCTCATAGTTTTAATCGGAAGATTTAAGGAAAAAAGGAGCCAGGGAGGAGGCCTAGTTGCCCTCCAACTTTTCGATTATTTAAAAAGGCAACTAGAACTTTTAATTTTTTACGAACGTTTTCATTAGTAAAAAATATACGTAACTTACGAATTAACTTACGTAACGAACTTCTATATTCGTATGTTTTTATTGCGTATATGAGGGAGTTCACCCCTCGTCGATACCTCGCTCTTTACACTAAAGCTTAAATTTTGTCCCAATTCCTTAAGAATGACCTCTGAATCACAAAGGCCGTAGAATAAATAGTTGAAATCACTTAGAATACTTTAGCGTAAAGAATGAGGTATTAAGAGGAGGTAAACCCCTCATATGCGTAATAATTTTTGTTCGGTTCAAGTCTTAATGCTTCTCCTTACTTTCAGTAGAAAAAAAACTTTTCATATTTATTTTTTCATTGTATTTTCAAATAGTGTTAGAAAATCCAGCACCCCCTTCATTGAAATTCTCTTCCCCCATGAGAAGTTCCTCCATGGAAATATCCTCCCGCGTAACCCTCCTCAAATATCCCCCCTCCCCCCTAAACCGAAAAAATCCCCCTGAAAACGTCTGTACACTTCCCAGTAACCATTACTATACGTAAACATAGGTCAAAGTTTGTAACTCGCAGCCCCTCCCACGGGGACTGCAGGGGAGTAAGTCGTACCCAAAGCCATAGTTATTAGGTTTTTCGACTATGGTGAATAAAATGGCTAACTCAGAATTTTGATCCAGTGACTTTGGATAAAAAATGAGCGTGGGAGGGGGCCTAAGTGGCCTCTAATTCTTTTGGTCACTTAAAAAGGGCACTAGAACTTTTAATTCCGTTAGAAAGAGCCCTCTCGCAACATTCTAGGACTACTTGGTCAGTACGATCACCCCTGGAAAAAAAAAAAAAAAAAAAAAAAAAAAAAAAAAAAAAAAAAAAAAAAAAAAAAAAAAAAAAAAAAAACACGCATCCGTGATCTGTCTGCTGGCATAAAATGTGAAATTCCACATTTTTGTAGATAGGAGCTTGAAACTTCTACAATATGGTTCTCTGATACGCAGAATCTGATGGTGTGATTTTCGTTAAGATTGTATGAATTTTAGGGGGTGTTTCCCCCTATTTTCTAAAATGAGGCAAATTTTCTCAGGCTCGTAAAGCTTGATGGGTAAGACTAATCTTGATGAAACTTATATATTTAAAATCAGCATTAAAATGCGATTCTTTTGATGTAACTATTGGTATCAAAATTAAATTTTTTTAGAGTTTCAGTTACTATTGAGCCGGGTCGCTCTTTACTACAGTTCGTTACCACAAACTGTTTGATAATTGTTTGTTTTGCTTTTAAATTTGAAAAGAATAGTGGGCTACTGTCAAATTAATCAAGTGATTCCCATCCTTCCAAAGCGAATTAATTTTGATTTAAACCTGAGGAAAGATTTAAATCCCAAAATCAATATATTTAAAATACAATATAACTTGGAGCTTTC